>NC_134356.1:416113053-416143053 GCF_048569485.1 Anomaloglossus baeobatrachus
GTTGTGTGCATGTTGTGGTTTTTTTTTTTCTTTCTTTGTCTAGATGCGTCTCAACACTTACATTTGGTTACTTCTGGGATATCCTGTGCTTGCTGTAGTCCATGGGCTGGCCTGTTTAATTTCCTGGCTCTTAGTATTTTTCATCCCAGTGTCTAAGATGAATGGAAGGGTTTTATGCACCGTGCTTTTAATGCCTCCAGAGCATGTTCACATCCGCCGAGAAAACAAGGTACCATTTGAGCAAGGTGTCAACTGTAAAACTCCTGGTTCTAAAGAGTGAAATTTATTTCCTCTAGCTTTTTTTGAACTGCATATTTAATAAATGTGCATGTATATGTGTGTATGTATATGTGTGTGTGTGTGTGTGTGTGTGTGTGTGTGTGTGTGTGTGTGTGTATATATGCTGCACTAGTCTGTCCCGTTGTGTATAAATATGTGGCTGCTGTTCAGATTTTCTGCCTGATAAGAGACCCAAAGAGTCTCAGAAGCTTGCTCTTTATTACCATCTTGTCAGTTAGCCATTAAAAGGGATCGGCCGCTGTGGACGCTCTCAAATTTTTTTTTATTTTTTTTTTTTTTTTTATCTATTGGCTAACACTTTACAAAGATAGATAGATATTATATTATAATTGAAAATGTTTTATGCCGGAAAAATTCCTGAACCCTTTATAAATTGGGCCCATGGCGTAAGATCCAGTCAGGGAGCATAACAATAGACACGACCAATGTGGCGGGGCCCCTGGGCGGCTCCATATGTGTTTGCGTAGGGAGAGATACATTTGGAGCAATGAGAGGAAAAGGCCGGATGTTTAAACATTTTATCTTTGAACCACTTGACTGCCCAAAGCATGTACAGCATGAATAAAGAGCCTGACTGATTCACTTTAAATCCTATTTAGCTGCTTAAATGGAGCAGTGGCTGCAAGAAGAAAATGACGTTAAATCCTCCCAGTAGCTGCTTGCTTTATCTTTTAGGGACGTTCAGTGAGTAGTTGGTCAATGCTCACTATAGAGTGAGCATACTGAAATCGCATGTGTGTACAGCTGAAAGGATTGTAAAGTGCAGAGGAGTGCTCACTATATAGTGAGCGGTGAATGGGAGTATAAAACTGCATTTTCTCCCCTTTAGTCTCTGATCCATTAAACTTGCTACACAAGGTTTTAAAGAATCACTCCAGTGTTTCGTTTTACCTCCAGAGTGGTGCTTTAAATAGTAGTCCCCTGACCTTTCATATACTCCTTTCCGGCAAATTCCCCTTCTATCATCGCCTCTCCACACAGTCTTGGCAGTTTGTTTGACCTGTTAGCGCTCTCCAGTGTTTCACGGAGCACGAGGTGGTCATAAATTGATTAATCTCTGAGAACCTCGTTCTGGCTCTCATAGAGTTGCATTAAGTTCCTGTAATGTAACGTCTGACTTCCGGCCAGTCACAAGATGGCGCTGTGGGACCTGAGTAGTGTTGGTAAAAGATGAAACCACGGAAGGTGAGTACATGGCAGGGAGCTTACGTTTTAAAGTGCCACTCCAGCTCCAAAAAATTTTAAAAAATGCTGGCGTAGTGCTTTAAACGCTATTTACCTGCAGATTACTCCTACCTACTTCTGCAGGTAAATGGCATTTCTTAAGATCACAAGTTCCCTTTTCGGGCCCATGCCCATGATCAGAGCTGGAAGTGTTTTGGACACAGCGTGTCTTCGCCACTTCCAAAATGCTGCGCTGTACAGTACAAGTACAGTGGATGGGGTTTGTAGAAAGCTAATGTCCACTGTGCTGCTTCTTAACCCTGCATAAACTGACCTGCGTGGCTGGTTTCTAACCAACAGCACGTCAAATTTTTTTATTCTTGAGACTCGTGTTCTGAGCGGGAGAACTTGGTGAAAATACGCTGTCAGTTATCCTGATCGTGGGCACGTACTGCACGCTCTCCTGCACAGGACACTAGCACCTCCGGAAGAGAGTACTGTGCCCTGACTGTAAGGAAGCTTGATCACGGGCATGTTCCCTTATTATCCTATGGTACTAAATCATAAAAGCATTATACGAGGGAGGTTTTTTTTCTGTAAAGTATACACTAGATGTGAAAAAGAAGAGGGAAAAAATGTATATCCGCTCACAAATTCCATATGAATATTCCTCTTGTAGTTGCGGTGCATGGAAAAGAATCAAAAGGCGTGCTCCTCGGTTGCAAGTAGACAAAGTTAAGAAAAGAAAAAGATGCAGTGCTTTCAAAATTGTATTTTATATTTAAATAAAATAAAAAAACTGGAAAAAATTACATTAGAAACACCTGGCTAAGTGTGGTTAAGATGTATCCATAAACAGTTTTTTTTGTGTTTTTTTTTTTTTCAGGGGTGTTTTTGTTTTTTTTGTTTTTTATAAATTGTCCATTTTTTTACACTGTGCAGAATTTTTTATGTATAATCCTGATGGTGATCACAGCAATATGCCTGTTTTGTAACATTGTCATTTCTTCCTAGGTGGATGAGTACAGTACAGATGTTGTGTTGTGCTGCTATTATGCCATTAATATTTATTACTACAAGTATTCTGTGGACGGACTCAATGTATTTGCTGTTAGTATCCTTTACTGTGTGAAAACGTATTCTTGCTTTTTGCTGGGAGTTTTTGTAGTTACTTTAAGTCCTTCTTATCTGCCAGTGCCTGTGATGGACATTACCTTGTTACAAGCGTTAAGTCGCCCTTTTAATATATTTGTTACTACTACTATACTGAACGAAAACCCTTTTTTTTTTTTTTTAATTTTTTATTTACCGTATTTTTTTGGACCATAAGACACACCCTGGTTTTAGAGGAGGAACATAGGAAAATAAAATTTTAAGAAAAAAATGTGGTCATGACGCATTATGGTGCGAGGATCTGCTGTTGACACTGTTATGGGGGTAATCTCAAGTTCTCTAACTCAGGTACTCCATCCTGGTAATGATCCTCCTGCCTTGTATATACCGTATCTTTCGGACCATAAGACGCACTTTTTTTCCTCCCAAATTTGGGAGGAAAGTGTGGGGTGCGTCTTATGGTCTGAATGTCAAAGCGGGGTAGGGAGCTGTGGGGAGTCAGCGCTATGCAGTGGGATTACAGGAGGCAGGGAGGGTCGCTGCTGCAGGAAGCCGGCGGCTGGAGAAACCACGTGTGCCCGCTGCTTAAAGTAAGTGAATATTCATTAGCTGCTCCCCGCCCACCTGTCTCTGCAGTCAGTGACTAGAAGCGGGTGTGAGGAGCAGCAAATAAATAGTTTAATGTAAACAGCGGACACACGTGGGTTCTCCAGCCCCGGCTTCCTTCAGAGGCAGCGGAGACTGTGTGCGCTGTTTAGGTGGCAGGAGCAGGGTGCCGCTGCAGTCATGTCTGGCCCGGGGGAGGTGCAGATCACTGCAGTGTCCGGGCCAGAGCACGGCATACCTTCACAGCACAGCCGCAGTCTCTGTGCTGAGTGCTCACATTACTTTCACTTTGCTCCTGCCTCTGCACTAGAAACGAAGTCTCCCATAGCTGACAAGGACCTGCAGTGATGTAATGAAGAGGGGTGGGCAGAGCAGCACAGTGCCCTGCCTCTTCATTACATCACTGCAGGTCCTCAAGATATGGGAGACTGCCTCTAGTGCCAGGATCAAACTGAAGCATGGTGAGCAGCACACCTGTAAAAGGAAGGCAATAAACAACATAGTATAAAGGCATTACTGTACACCTGGATGGGGTTGGATCATTCGTGTGTGTGTGTGTGTGTGTATATGTATATGTGTGTGTGTGTGTGTGTGTGTGTGTGTGTGTATGTATATATATATATGTGTATATAATATATATATATATATATATATATATATATATATATATATATATATATATATATATATATATATATATATATATATATATATATATATATATATATATCTCTCTCTATGTATATCTATATATCTATATTTATTTTTATATAAAATATAATATCTATATCATATATATGATATAGATATTATATTTTATATATAAATAAATATAGATATACATAGATAGATAGATATATATCTCTATCTCATATATATTTGGGGATATTATTACCTCCAGAACACTGTCAGCAGTAAAAATAAGTGTCATGACCACATTTCTTTGTCGCTCCATTGGGAGACCCAGACAATTGGGTGTATAGGCTATGCCTCCGGAGGCCGCACAAAGTATTACACCAAAAGTGTAAAGCCCCTCCCCTTCTGCCTATACACCCCCCGTGCTCCCACGGGCTCCTCAGTTTTTTTGCTTTGTGCGAAGGAGGCAGACATGCACGCACAGCTCCACAGATTGGTCAGCAGCAGCTGCTGACTATATCGGATGGAAGAAAAGTGGGCCCATATAGGGCCCCCAGCATGCTCCCTTCTCACCCCACTCTTGTCGGCGGTGTGGTTAAGGTTGAGGTATCCATTGCGGGTACGGAGGCTGGAGCCCACATGCTGTTTTTCCTTCCCCATCCCCCTCAGGGCTCTGGGTGAAGTGGGATCCTATCGGTCTCCAGGCACTGAGACCGTGCTTCATCCACAACTCCTGTGGAGCCTGCTGGATAGGAGCCGGGTATTGTTCAGGGACATGGCCCTGCTACTTGGAGGTACTCTGTATCCCTGTGGGGACAGCGCACAGCAACACTCCAGCTTTGCTGGGTGTGCTAGTGCACCGGGGACCGCGGCGCTGACCGGGTTAATATGTGCCATTACACACTCAGCGTTGCTGAGTGTTTATGTATAGGGACTGCCGCACTGACCGCCGCTGCCATGGAAACACCGCGGCGCGGCTGGGACTTGTAGTGCGCCGGGGACTTCCACGCCGGCCGCGCTTTTACGGCGGCCGCGTTTATTACTAGAGTCCCCGGCTTTTTGCGGCCTAGTTTCCTTTCTTCCCACCCCCAGCCCTGACAGGCAGGGGAAGGGCGGGACGCTGCACAGAACGAGCAGCACTGAGGGCTGGAGCATGCTTTGCATACTCCACCCCTCTCACTGTGCACAGTGCGGGCACCAGTTCCCGCACTTTCTGGGTCACGCCCACGGCTCCCTCCTCTCCTCAGGACGCCGGCAGCCATTCCTGTCAGCTCCTCGGATGCTGCAGAGGGGGACAAAGTCTGGGAGACCCAGGCAGGGACTCTGGTGGCCTCACAACCGCTTTAAGCGGGTGGTAAGCAGCACCTGTGGTGCTAGCCCCATTGTGCAGTAGTGTAACATTATATGTTTATGGTATATATATATTTTACACTGTATGGTGCACAGTTGATTTCTGGCTATATACCCTATTGTGTTGCTCAGGGACAATGTCCTCCCGGGGTATCTCATGGGTCCCAGGCTGAGGGTTCTGACACAGACCCCAGCCCCAGGCCGACTAAGCGAGCTCGCTTAGAATTTCCCTCGACATCATCATATTGTGCAGGGTCTCAGAGGGGGGAATCTCTGGTTGATGAAGCGGAGACAGTTGATCAGGATTCTGATCCTGAGGCCGCTCTCAATCTTGATACTCCTGACGGGGACGCCATAGTGAACGATCTTATTGCGTCCATCAATCTAATGCTGGATATTTCTCCCTCAGCTCCTCCGGCGGAGGAGTCGGCTTCTCAGCAGGAGAAATTCCGTTTCAGGTTTCCCAAGCGTACACAGAGTATGTTTCTGGACCACTCTGATTTCAGAGAGGCAGTCCAGAATCATCATGCTTGTCCAGATAAGCGTTTTTCTAAGCGCCTTAAGGATACACGTTATCCCTTTCCACCTGACGTGGTCAAAAGTTGGGCTCAGTGTCCCAAAGTGGATCCTCCAATCTCCAGACTGGCAGCTAGATCCATACTTGCAGTGGAAGATGGGGCGTCACTCAAAGATGCCACTGACAGGCAGATGGAGCTCTGGTTGAAATCCATCTATGAAGCTATCGGCGCTTCTTTTGCCCCAGCATTCGCAGCCGTATGGGCGCTACAAGCTATCTCAGCAGGTCAAGCGCAAATTGACGCAGCCACACGCACGTCCGCGCCACAGGTGGCGTCCATAACCTCTCAGACGTCGGCATTTGCGTCTTACGCTATTAATGCTGTCCTGGACTCTGCGAGCCGTACGGCGGTTGCAGCCGCCAATTCGGTGGTACTACGCAGGGCCTTGTGGCTACGGGAATGGAAGGCAGATTCTGCTTCCAAAAAGCGCTTAACCAGTTTGCCAATTTCTGGCGACCGATTGTTTGGCGAGCGTTTGGATGAAATCATCAAACAATCCAAGGGAAAGGATACATCCTTACCCCAGCCCAAACCGAACATACCCCAACAGAGGAGGGGGCAGTCGAGGTTTCGGTCCTTTCGGGGCGTGGGCAGGTCCCAATTCTCCTCGTCCTAAAGGCCTCAGAAAGATCAAAGGAACTCTGATTCATGGCGGTCTAAGTCACGTCCTAAAAAGACCACCGGAGGTGCCGCTACCAAAGCGGCCTCCTCATGACTTTCGGCCTCCTCACTCCGCATCCTCGGTCGGTGGCAGGCTCTCCCGCTTTTGCGACACCTGGCTGCCACGGGTAAAAGACCGTTGGGTGAGAGACATTCTGTCTCACGGTTACAAGATAGAGTTCACCTCTCGTCCCCCGACTCGATTCTTCAGGTCATCCCCGCCTCCCGAGCGAGCCGAGGCTCTTCTGCAGGCGCTGGGCACTCTGAAGGCAGAAGGAGTGGTGGTCCCTGTTCCTCTTCAGCAACAGGGCCACGGTTTTTACTCCAACCTGTTTGTGGTCCCAAAGAAGGACGGGTCTTCCGTCCTGTCCTGGACCTGAAACTGCTCAACAAACACGTAAAGACCAGGCGGTTCCGGATGGAATCCCTCCGCTCCGTCATCGCCTCAATGTCCCAAGGAGATTTCCTTGCATCGATCGATATCAAAGATGCTTATCTCCACGTACCGATTGCTCCAGAGCACCAGCGCTTCTTGCGCTTCGCCATAGGGGACGAACACCTGCAGTTCGTGGCACTGCCGTTCGGCTTGGCAACAGCCCCACGGGTTTTCACCAAGGTTATGGCTACTGTAGTAGCGGTCCTCCACTCTCAGGGTCACTCGGTGATCCCGTACTTGGACGATCTCCTGATCAAGGCACCCTCTCAAGAGGCATGCCAACACAGCCTCGACGCTACCCTGGAGACTCTCCAGAGTTTCGGGTGGATCATCAATTTTCCAAAGTCAAATCTGACACCGGCCCAATCGCTGACATACCTTGGCATGGAGTTTCATACCCTCTCAGCGATAGTGAAGCTTCCGCTGATCAAGCAGCGGTCACTACAGACAGGGGTACAATCTCTCCTTCAAGGCCAGTCACACCCCTTGAGGCGCCTCATGCACTTCCTGGGGAAGATGGTGGCAGCAATGGAGGCAGTCCCTTTCGCGCAGTTTCACCTGCGTCCTCTTCAATGGGACATCCTACGCAAATGGGACAGGAAGCCGACGTCCCTCGACAGGAACGTCTCCCTCTCTCAGGCGACCAAAGCTTCCCTTCGGTGGTGGCTTCTTCCCACTTCATTATCGAAGAGGAAATCCTTCCTATCCCCATCCTGGGAGGTGGTCACGACGGGCGCGAGTCTGTCAGGGTGGGGAGCGGTTTTTCTCCACCACAGGGCTCAGGGTACGTGGACCCAGCAAGAGTCCTCGCTTCAGATCAATGTTCTGGAAATACGGGCAGTGTATCTTGCCCTGAAAGCGTTCCAGCAGTGGCTGGAAGGCAAGCAGATCCGAATTCAGTCGGACAATTCCACAGCGGTGGCATACATCAACCACCAAGGCGGCACACGCAGTCGGCAAGCCTTCCAGGAAGTCCGGCGGATTTTGATGTGGGTGGAAGCCACGGCCTCCACCATCTCTGCAGTTCACATCCCAGGCGTGGAAAACTGGGAAGCAGATTATCTCAGTCGCCAGGGCATGGACGCAGGGGAATGGTCCCTTCACCCGGACGTGTTTCAGGAGATCTGTTGCCGCTGGGGGGTGCCGGACGTCGACCTCATGGCGTCCCGGCACAACAACAAGGTACCGACGTTCATGGCACGGTCTCTAGATCCCAGAGCTCTGGCGGCAGACGCCTTAGTTCAGGATTGGTCGCAGTTTCAGCTCCCTTATGTGTTTCCTCCGTTGGCACTGTTGCCCAGAGTGTTACGCAAGATCAGGGCCGACTGCCGCCGCGTCATCCTCGTCGCTCCAGACTGGCCGAGGCGGTCGTGGTACCCGGATCTGTGGCATCTCACGGTCGGCCAACCGTGGGCACTACCAGACCGACCAGACTTGCTATCTCAAGGGCCGTTTTTCCATCTGAATTCTGCGGCCCTCAACCTGACTGTGTGGCCATTGAGTCCTGGATCCTAGCGTCTTCAGGGTTATCTCAAGACGTCATTGCCACTATGAGACAGGCTAGGAAACCAACGTCCGCCAAGATCTACCACAGTGCGTGGAAAAATGTTCCTGTCGTGGTGCTCTGCTCAGGGTTTTTCTCCCTGGCCTTTTGCCTTGCCCACTTTTCT
Organism: Anomaloglossus baeobatrachus; assembly: GCF_048569485.1. Classification (NCBI taxonomy): domain Eukaryota; kingdom Metazoa; phylum Chordata; class Amphibia; order Anura; family Aromobatidae; genus Anomaloglossus; species Anomaloglossus baeobatrachus. Next base: position 416,121,567 of record NC_134356.1, read on the forward strand.
GTCCTTCCTTCAATCTGGACTGGAAAAGGGTTTGTCGCTCGGCTCCCTTAAGGGACAAGTCTCAGCGCTTTCTGTGTTTTTCCAGAAGCGCCTAGCCAGACTTCCACAGGTACGCACGTTCCTGCAGGGGGTTTGTCACATCGTTCCTCCTTACAAGCGGCCGTTAGAACCCTGGGATCTGAACAGGGTGCTGATGGTTCTTCAGAAACCACCAATCGAGCCAATGAGAGATATTTCTCTCTCACGCCTTTCGCAGAAAGTGGTTTTTCTAGTAGCAGTCACTTCACTTCGGAGAGTGTCTGAGCTAGCAGCGCTGTCATGCAAAGCCCCTTTCCTGGTTTTTCACCAGGACAAGGTGGTTCTGCGTCTGGTTCCGGAATTTCTCCCTAAAGTGGTATCCCCCTTTCATCTCAATCAGGATATCTCCTTACCTTCTTTTTGTCCTCATCCGGTTCACCAATGTGAAAAGGATTTGCACTTGTTAGATCTGGTGAGAGCACTCAGGCTCTACATTTCTCGGACGGCGCCCCTGCGCCGCTCGGATGCACTCTTTGTCCTTGTCGCTGGCCAGCGTAAAGGGTCACAGGCTTCCAAATCAACCCTGGCTCGGTGGATCAAGGAACCAATTCTCGAAGCTTACCGTTCGGCTGGGCTTCCGGTTCCCTCAGGGCTGAAGGCCCATTCTACCAGAGCCGTGGGTGCGTCCTGGGCTTTGAGGCACCAGGCTACGGCTCAGCAGGTGTGTCAGGCGGCTACCTGGTCGAGCCTGCACACTTTCACGAAACACTATCATGTGCATACCTATGCTTCGGCGGATGCCAGCCTAGGTAGACGAGTCCTTCAGGCGGCGGTTGCCCACCTGTAGGAAAGGGCCGTTTTACGGCTCTATCACGAGGTATTATTTTACCCACCCAGGGACTGCTTTTGGACGTCCCAATTGTCTGGGTCTCCCAATGGAGCGACAAAGAAGAAGGGAATTTTGTTTACTTACCGTAAATTCCTTTTCTTCTAGCTCCAATTGGGAGACCCAGCACCCGCCCCTGTTTTTTTGTGTGTACACATGTTGTTCATGTTGAATGGTTTCAGTTCTCCGATATTCCTTCGGATTGATTTTACTTTAAACCAGTTTATAATTATTTTCCTCCTTCTTGCTTTTGCACCAAAACTGAGGAGCCCGTGGGAGCACGGGGGGTGTATAGGCAGAAGGGGAGGGGCTTTACACTTTTGGTGTAATACTTTGTGCGGCCTCCGGAGGCATAGCCTATACACCCAATTGTCTGGGTCTCCCAATTGGAGCTAGAAGAAAAGGAATTTACGGTAAGTAAACAAAATTCCCTTCTTTTTTACTTTTAATTGTTTTTTTTAATTTTTTTTCCCTCCTTTAAAATAAGGGTGTGTCTTATAGTGCGTTGCGTCTTATAGTCCGAAAATTACGGTATATGTCCCTCATCCTGGTATAGCCCACATCCTGGTATGTGCTCCCATCCTGCTATATACCCCATCCTGGCATATGGCTGCATCCTGCTATATACACCATCCTGGCATATGGCCGCATCCTGCTATATATCATCATCCTGGTATGTGCTCCCACCCTGCTATATACCCCCACCCTGCTATATGCCGTCATCCTGCTATATACCCCCACCCTGCTATATACTACCATCCTGCTCATAATATACCCCCATCCTGGTATATGCCATCATCCTGCTATATACCCTCATCCTGCTATATGGCCGCATCCTGTGGCACACAAAAAAAATAAACGTTTATACTCCCCTTTCCTCGCTCCATGCAGCATCGCTCCTCCTCCTGTCTGTGCCAGCAGCAGTGCCTCTTACCTGTGTGGAGCCGGCCACGATCCCTGCAGCATCGCGATGTCCTCCTGTCTGTGCCGGCCGCGGCTGTGTGTGGACACGTGCGCACAGCGATGACGTCATCCCTGTGAGCTCCGCTAGGCTCCACACACAGCTGCGGCCGGCAGACAGGAGATCGCAGTGCTGCAGGGATCCTTGTCGGTGAGTATACTGATTCACTGCACCCTGCGCTGATGATTATGTGCGGGGGGCAGTGAATACAGCTGCACATGATCACTCCAGGCTGTAGTTGCCAGGGGTGATCATGTGGGCCGGCTGTTTACTATGCGTGCATCCCCCGCCCACCTGTCAGCGCTGAGAGATGGGCGGGAGGATGGCCGTGCATATGAAATGAGTGGGCCCATGTGGTCACGGCAGGCTGCATCTTATAGTCCGAAAAATACGTTGTTGTTGTTTTTTTTTGGTTTTTTTTTTTTTGTTTGCGCCCTTTTTTAATGAACTGAATTCGAAGATCTGAGTTTTTTTTTTTGTTTTTTTTTCTTTTTCTATCCACACACAAGGCCTTTTTTCTTTCAAATATTGTTAATAAATTTGTCTGAATCTGTGTTAGGCCAGAGTCGCACTAGGATATGACTCGCATTAGTGCAGTGTGAGAGTCTCACTTCGTACTCGGCCCAATGTTGTGTAATGATGCAGCTCAGATCTGCGAGTTTATCCTCAGTCCTAAATGAACTGAGAAAAAAAATTGCAACATACTGCGATTGCCCGTGAGTGTCGCAAGACTCGCACTCATACAAGTCTATGGGGGAGTGTGAAACATCGGACTGCACTGCACAGAGGCAGGCGATGGAGAGATTAATCTTTCCCTCTTCTCCACACTTGTGATCCGATTGCAGAATCTGAGCACAGTAGAATAACACATGGATCCTGCTCGCAGCAGAGCCTGAGCCATGCGTCCTTAACATATCTCATCCGATGCATACACAGGTGTGACACCGGCCTTAGTGAGCATTTCTCCTTTGCTGAGATCCATCCTCCTCACAGGTGTGGCCTTTCAAGATGCTGTTTAGACAGCATGATTATTGCACAGCTGTGCCTCAGACTGCGGTTATATTTATGTCCAGTGTATGGTTCTTTGTTCCACCCCTCCTATCCCATCAGATTGTGAATGGTGTACAGCTAGAATACATAATTGCGCTTATCTCCAAAATGTTTTCTCTGAAATTTATGAATTTGAGTAAAATTTAGAGATCATAAGGAAATCTATCAGCAGATTTTTGGTATGCAATCTGATAAGAGCATAATGTAGGTGCAGAGTCCGCGAATGCAGCAGTGCGTCACTTAGGCTAGTTTCACACATCCGGCTTTTCGCCGGTTTGGCGGACTCTAGTACAGTGTGATATAGTACAATGGCAGCGTGGCAACCTCCGGGTTGCATGCCAGCATGTGAACGGAGCTTTTCACGCTGCCATTGTACTGTATACACTGTACTGGCGTGCGCCGAATCTGACAAACCAGCGAAAAGCCGGATGTGTGAAACTAGCATTACTGGGCTGCTTTGTTGTAGTTTAAATGAAAACCAGTATTTTATCAGCAGGGGATTCACTAGAGGACGAATTGTCATGTGCCATTTTGTCCTCCTGGTCTGTGTAACTCTACCCCCACCACAGATTTCTGCCAATGCACAGTGTACACAGCTGTCATCCATGGTGTGGGTGGGGTTATGCAGAGCTCTGCGTTCGGAGAACTGCTAGAGAGAAAAACATTATTTTATCAAAACTACAACAAGCAGCCCAGTAAGTAACACCGCTGAAATCAAGGTCTCCAGCCCTATATCATGCTGCTCTCAGATTACATAGCAAAAATATAACAACAAACTGATGCCATATTCCTTTTCAATGTGGGTGACTGTTCCATGGGTGTATTGTGAGTCACTGCACAAGGTGCCTTCCCCCCCCATTAATCTCCATGTAAAGGGATGTTCTATGCTGATGAGGGTTTGGGAAACTGTCCTCAGCAGCAGTAACAGCCTTTTTATGTTAATACAACCATACCTTACCTTACTTTGTGAATGCTCATTATTAACTTTGAGTATAGTTATAGTAGCTTTTAGTTGTAGTGGCAAGGTCATAACACCCGAGCCCACCTTCCCTACAATCACCAGCATTGTTTAGAGCTTGAACATTCTGGGCTCTTGAAGCTGATTTGTCCTGTATTCCAATTAAAATCTTTATTCTTCTTTCTTTTTTCTTTTTCTCAATCGGATTTAATTTCTGCCAGATTTTAGTTTCAGCAAAGATTTTAGTTTCAATGAAGGCAAAGAACCTTAACCCTAACCCTCACAGATCTCATAGTATTGGTGATTGTGTCGCTGGTTCTTGGCTATATGGACAGTCACAATTATTACACAAGCTCCCCCATAAAATTTACTCTTTCTTTACTGTCGATCATGCCACTGTCCTATTATATTGGAATGGCTATTGCCAGGTAAGTTGACCTTTTTTGTGAAGAAATACATTGTAATACCAAGTATTTTCCTGTAACTGAGGAACGTTGGGGAGTGAGCTGCATCCCTGTGTTGGAGCACAGTGAACTTTAGCTTATGTGCTTGGCTCTTTAGCTTGGTCCTTTGCCAATTTTTTATTTTCTACAAATTAAAAAATATAACTTTTATTAAACCTTTATTAAAGGCAATGTATCATGAGAAAATTACCTATGGTCAGTATAGTTTTGTTGCTTTTTTTTTTTTTTTTTTAATTACAATCTATATTAAAAAAACCCAAAAACTTTAAATTCTTGCATTTAACCCTTAGGGCTATTGTTTGGCTCATACTGCTGTTATTTCAGATATTACAGAAGTACATTAGCAACAGACTGACTCAGACCTATATTTTGGTCTGAAGCATCTAATGAGCCTGTGCAAAGGTCATTGTGAAGGGAGGGGGACTGGGTCTGCTGTGACATTACCTATTGTGAACAGTGAATCCTGTGTATAAGGCCTCTTTCACACATCAGTGGAAAACACCCGATTTTTCACTGACATGGAGATCAGGCACTCCTTTACACACCTGACCACGCCGATGCTGTCCGTGATGCCGATGCTGTCCGTGATGCCGATGCCTCCAGATCTCCTGTCTCAGCCACTGCAGTCTCCCCTCTGCTATTATTTCCGGGTTGCGGTGCAGTGAATATACATGAGCATAATTAGCAAACCTTGAAGCAGGAGACAGCAGCACCGAAAACAGCATCGCTTGAGACAGGTGATTCTAAAAATGTTATTTCACAGATACGTGATTTCTCTAGTTCTAGTGTGATCCATGTGACACGTACAACTGCGTGGTCCATGTGACCTCAGTGATGCCAGAGAAAAACTGACTTGTCTCCGTGCGTGTTTTAATGGGTCTGCATAAGTCCGTGGTTCTGGTACGTATAAAAACAGTAACATACGTACCAGAACCACTGACGTGTGAAGGGGGGCTAAATGTACTCAAAGTACAGGAAGTATAACTCCAAACAACCTCAGCAGTAACTGTTAAAAAAAAAAAAAATAAATAAAAATCATGCATTATTTTTTTTTTTATTTTTTTTTAAATTTTTATGCAGATTGTGATTTGAGTGAAAAAAGAAAGTTACCCAAAAGCCGAACTTTAAACAATGGGTCATCCTCTGATTTTATATATTCTCTTTCAGGGCTTAAATGTCTGCAGCATTGTTAATCTATTAATCAATTGAGTAATGTAATGATTTGATTATACTGACTATTTTTAGTGAATTATACCAGCAGCAAAATTGATTAAATTTATAAAAATAAATAAAATACTATGGATAATTTCCATGAGGATATTGAAGGGAATCTATTAGTAGTTTTAAGTTAATATGTGCATACAGGTAAAATTAATGCCTGTATGCCTCATAGATGATGGCTTGTTCTGTAAAAATCATCTTATAGCTTTGATCTTTCAAGCTATGGGGGGTGTGCTGCCTGGAAGATAAGCCTGCCTCCAGTCTTCGTCATACAAGATTTCTCCTTCTTTTCTCTTTAGTGTGCCTTTGACATCAGAACTCCTGTGTCTGTGCTTTTTGCCAGCAATCTGTCCCTTGCATTATTTCCCTCTTCTGTGGTTTCTAATACGGCATTTAAAACTCTCGCTCCAGCGCACATCAAAATTGAAGACCGTGCTCTCAGAACGGCGGAATAATGCAGGCGAGAGACTGCAGAAGGTGCAGGGATTTTTGGCCGCACACCTGACATCAAAAGGACACTGAAGATAAGGAGGAGAAAAATATTATGTAATGAAGCAGTTTTGTCTTACGCACTCCTCACGTGGTTGCAGCCACACACTCTTGACACCATCTGAACTAATTTATCTTGGTGTCATCAGACCACAGGACATGGTTACAGTAATCCATGTCCTTAGTCTGCTTGGCTCCAGCATACTTTTTGTTGACTTTTTCTTGTGCATCATCTTTAGAAAAGGCTTCCTTCTGGGATGACAGCCTTGCAGACCAATTTGATGCAGTCTGTGGAGTATGGTGTGATAACTGATAGGCTGTACACCCAGCCCCCCCTCCCCTTTAGCCTCTGCAGCAATGCTGAGTACACACATAGGTCTATTCTAAGAAGACAACCTCTGGAAATGACACTGAGCACGTGCACGCCACTTTTTTGGTTGACTAAGACAAAACCTATTCAGACGGGATTCTGTCTTGTTACACCGCTGTATGGTCTTGGCCACCATGATGCTGCTTAATTTCAGAATGTTGACAAACTTCTTATCACCTAGGCCATCTTTATGTAGTGCAACAATTCTTTTTATTCAGATCATCAAATAATTTTTTGCCATGTTGAACTTCCAGTGACTAGTATATGTGTGAGCTATGGCACCAAATTTAACACATCTGCTCCCCATTAAAAGCTGAGACTGTGTAACACGATCCCATGACACCAGGAAGGGAAAAATGGCTAATTGGGCATAATTTGACCATTTTCATCTAGGGGTGTACTCCCTTTTGTTGTCAGCGGTTTATCCATTAATGGTTGTGTTATTTAGAGGCACCAAATTTACACTTGGACTACTTTTACATTGCATCAACTTGTACAAAGTGTCATATCTTCAGTGTTGTACCTTGAAAAAATATTTAGAAAAATGAGGGGTGTACTCACTGTTATAAACTGTATATATCATCAAAGGCAGCAATTTTATTTTTTACTTTGAAGTATATAAAGGGCGCACTGTTGTCAAAAAGGAAAGTGCCTTTTCCTTTTCAGGGTTTCCAATCATTCCTAGGCTCCAGTGGCTGACCCCAGATATTAGAACTGAACTCATGACTTAGTTTATTGGAACTGATCATCTTTCGTAATGTTTTCTGCTAGAAACTGCATGGTCTTTGTGAGGTTGTGGGGGGGGGGATTGGTTATAGTTGTTACAGCTAAAATGTTCTGCATGGTTTTTTTAAACACATTCTTTGTTTCCTTCTGCCATCTTGTGGAATGCTGCAGTATCTCTGCTCAGAGTAATTTTGCATTGGGAGCGGTGGTGAATGCTACATTTGGCTCCGTTATTGAACTAACCTTCTACATAACTGCACTGATAAAGGGAGCGAAGGAGAATGACAAGTGCTATGAGGAGGTGGTGAAGTCTGCGCTGACTGGCACGTTGCTGGGGTGTGTCCTCTTAGTTCCTGTGAGTCCTCTGCAATAACAATCCCTTGTCTTTAAAGTGTGTGTGTGTGTGTGTGTGTGTGTGTGTGTGTGTGTGTGTGTGTGTGTGTGTGTGTGTGTGTGTACGCAGGTGTTTGGTTATTTTTATGTTTTTTTTGTTGTGATTTGACTTAACGGTTTGGGAAGAAATCTATTTGGGATAAAATCATTCAATAAAGAACTCTTATTAAACCTACAAACCTACCCTAAAAAAAAGTTGAACGAATTTATTGCAAAAAATAGTCTTTATTGTTAAAATATATTTTAAAACCGTAGTACAGCAGAAAAAAATGTGAAAGATATACCAATTAGATATGCCCCATGATGCAAACAATTATCAGTTCGTCAGTTTAGGGTATCCAACCCAGTATCAATAAGATATTATAGCGACAAACTGAAGATAATAATATTAGTATGGCAAAAATGAAGGATCATTTCACAAGAAGAGGACACAGGCAAAAAAAGATAGCAACTGTGACAAGATGGTATTATATTAGCAAAGGAATGTTTATAATATAACCAGAAAAAGACTTCTAATAAAGCCCTATAAAGATCCAATAAAGAGTAACAACATTAAACATGCCTGCTATAAAAATTACACAGTGCTACATATTATGACAGCCTCACAAATATCACCGTGATGCGTTTCGCCGTGGCTTATACGCCCTTGGAGAAAGCCACGGCGAAATGCGTCAGGGTGATATTGGTGAGGCTGTCATAATATGTAGCACTGTGTAATTTTTATAGCAGGCATGTTTAATGTTGTTACTCTTTATTGGATCTTTATAGGGCTTTATTAGAAGTCTTTTTCTGGTTATATTATAAACATTCCTTTGCTAATATAATACCATCTTGTCACAGTTGCTATCTTTTTTTGCCTGTGTCCTCTTCTTGTGAAATGATCCTTCATTTTTGCCATACTAATATCCTTATCTTCAGTTTGTCGCTATAATTAATATCTTATTGATACTGGGTTGGATACCCTAAACTGACGAACTGATAATTGTTTGCATCATGGGGCATATCTAATTGGTATATCTTTCACATTTTTTTTCTGCAGGAACTACTGTTTTAAAATATATTTTAACAATAAAGACTATTTTTTGCAATAAATTCGTTCGACTTTTCTTTAGGGTAGGTTTAATGTTTACAACTGTATCACTGCCCGGCTTTATTTACATTTGGACTGGCTTGTTTTTTGTGTGGTGGTCAATTTGTAGGTTAATTATCAATAAAGAACTCTTCAGAATACTTACTCCATATTTACTTGTAGGGCTTGTGCATGGTGATTGGAGGAATTAAGCATCAGGAGCAAAGATTTAACAGTCGTTCGGCTGGTGTTGGCTCGGCTCTGCTCTTCATTTCCGTTGGAGGTGAGAATCTTGTGAATTTCCAGCAGTAAGCTGTTTGTAGTAGTTCAGAAAACCACATAATGAAAGTATTGAAAAGCACTAAGTGTACCACATTAATAAATACATATACAGTTAGGTCCAGAAATATTTGGACAGTGACACAATTTTCGCGAGTTGGGCTCTGCATGCCACCAAATTGGATTTGAAATGAAACCTCTACAACAGAATTCAAGTGCAAATTGTAACGTTTAAGTTGAAGGTTTGAACAAAAATATCTGATAGAAATTGTAGGAATTGTACACATTTCTTTACAAACACTCCACATTTTAGGAGGTCAAAAGTAATTGGACAAATAAACCAAACCCAAACAAAATATTTTTATTTTCAATATTTTGTTGCGAATCCTTTGGAGGCAATCACTGCCTTAAGTCTGGAACCCATGGACATCACCAAACGCTAGGTTTCCTCCTTCTTAATGCTTTGCCAGGCCTTTACAGCCGCAGCCTTCAGGTCTTGCTTGTTTGTGGGTCTTTCCGTCTTAAGTCTGGATTTGAGCAAGTGAAATGCATGCACAATTGGGTTAAGATCTGGTGATTGACTTGGCCATTGCAGAATGTTCCACTTTTTTGCACTCATGAACTCCTGGGTAGCTTTGGCTGTATGCTTGGGGTCATTGTCCATCTGTACTATGAAGCGCCGTCCGATCAACTTTGCGGCATTTGGCTGAATCTGGGCTGAAAGTATATCCCAGTACACTTCAGAATTCATCCGGCTACTCTTGTCTGCTGTTATGTCATCAATAAACACAAGTGACCCAGTGCCATTGAAAGCCATGCATGCCCATGCCATCACGTTGCCTCCACCATGTTTTACAGAGGATGTGGTGTGCCTTGGATCATGTGCCGTTCCCTTTCTTCTCCAAACTTTTTTCTTCCCATCATTCTGGTACAGGTTGATCTTTGTCTCATCTGTCCATAGAATACTTTTCCAGAACTGAGCTGGCTTTATGAGGTGTTTTTCAGCAAATTTAACTCTGGCCTGTCTATTTTTGGAATTGATGAATGGTTTGCATCTAGATGTGAACCCTTTGTATTTACTTTCATGGAGTCTTCTCTTTACTGTTGACTTAGAGACAGATACACCTACTTCACTGAGAGTGTTCTGGACTTCAGTTGATGTTGTGAACGGGTTCTTCTTCACCAAAGAAAGTATGCGGCGATCATCCACCACTGTTGTCATCCGTGGACGCCCAGGCCTTTTTGAGTTCCCAAGCTCACCAGTCAATTCCTTTTTTCTCAGAATGTACCCGACTGTTGATTTTGCTACTCCAAGCATGTCTGCTATCTCTCTGATGGATTTTTTCTTTTTTTTTCAGCCTCAGGATGTTCTGCTTCACCTCAATTGAGAGTTCCTTAGACCGCATGTTGTCTGGTCACAGCAACAGCTTCCAAATGCAAAACCACACACCTGTAATCAACCCCAGACCTTTTAACTTCATTGATTACAGGTTAACGAGGGAGACGCCTTCAGAGTTAATTGCAGCCCTTAGAGTCCCTTGTCCAATTACTTTTGGTCCCTTGAAAAAGAGGAGGCTATGCATTACAGAGCTATTATTCCTAAACCCTTTCTCCGATTTGGATGTGAAAACTCTCATATTGCAGCTGGGAGTGTGCACTTTTAGCCCATATTATATATATAATTGTATTTCTGAACATGTTTTTGTAAACCGCTAAAATAACAAAACTTGTGTCACTGTCCAAATATTTCTGGACCTAACGGTATGTGAACGACCCTGCTTATGCAAAAAAGTCTGGCACTCCTATTGAAGTAGTAGAATATATTTAATTAATTTTGTAGCTAGGTGATGTTTCGGTCTTTAAACTCAGACCTTCATCAGACTATATAAAAAGAAATCGGGAAAAAGAAAAGGAAATAGTCAAATGTCTTTGGACATAATGTGTACAGATGTTAAAACAATGCACCACAATATAGGACAAGTTCTGTTATCATAAAGAATACATTTTAGTTTAAGGAGTAATTGGGTACAAAGAATCAGGGTACAATGGGCACAAAAATAAGACATGAGTAATGTCATAATAGTATAGTCTATACATGTGACCTTAAATATAAGTGGAGGAAACATGCAACATTAATAGAAACCGTTAAAGGTTATTAGCCTGTCTGATATTAGAAGGGTTAATATGTGATAGAGGATGGGAAAAAAAGGAAAACTGGAAAAAAAGGACAAAAATAGGACAAAAATGAATGGGTAAAATAGAAGGCCGGAAAGAGTGTGAAAAATAAGGGTGCAGATGAAAAGGAAAATGTAAGAATAATAAGAATAACAGTTAAACTGTGTATCCTGAATAGAAATGCATAATCGAGAGCTTATCCTATGTAACAAAAGTACATGTGGCATATACAGGTTCAAGTGGTATGACCAAGTGTAGATATACATTGTAGAAAAAAAAAAAAAATGACAAACGCATGTAAAGCCTATATAGTGCTTAATATGCTATATACATCTGTAGAATAGTTACAGGATAAAGGTATACCTTAATAAGCTGTGTAGCAGTCCTGGTGCTGGCAGTAGATTCACTGTGTGCCTTATGCTGTGTGGCGTGCTGCATGATGCCTTGTCTATCACCCTGTTTTAATTGTCTTGTTATGGGGTGATCCATGAAGCGGTGGTGGTAGGCGTGTATTCCACAGTGGAACATACGCTGTGTCTGTGTGAGCCAGAGAAAACCGGACGCTTGTGTTAGGCTGGAAATACATCTATGCGAGTAAAATCTGTCCGACTGGGCTGAAAAAAACTCTGCTGATTTTAGTTCACGTTAGGTCCGAGTGCAACGCAAGTGCGATGCTTTTTATGAATAAATTATTGATTTTACTAGCGTGTGTAATGCGTATTTTTTACTATGTCATCTGCCATTCAGCTCTGCTACATGGCCGCTGACAGCAGACACAGACAGAGCCGCACTGTCAGAATGAACTTGGGTGAACTTCACCCGACTTCATTGTCATGCTGCGGCTCTGTCTGTGCCGCGTCCTGATTAGCGGTCACCTGTGAAGGGCTCACCGGTGACTGCTAATCTCCTGAGTGACTGAAGTTAGCAGCCCTCTCTCATACTCATCGATCCCCGATCCCTGGCGCGGCGCTGCACGGTGTTCACACTGCTCTGGCGGCTTTTACTATTTTGAAAAAGCCGGCTGCTCATTAAACAATCTCGTATTCCCTGCTTTCCCCGCCCACAGGCGCCTATGATGGGTTGCAGTGAGACACGCCCCCACGCTGAGTGACAGGTGTCTCACTGCACCCAATCACAGCAGCCGGTGGGCGTGTCTATACTGTGCAGTGAAAGAATTAAAAAAACTTGCGTGCGGTCCCCCCAATTTTAATACCAGCCAGATAAAACCATACCGCTGAAGGCTGGTATTCTCAGGATGGGGAGCTCCACGTTATGGGGAGCCCCCCAGCCTAACAATATCAGTCAGCAGCCGCCCAGAATTGCCGCATACATTAGATGCGACAGTTCTGGAACTGTACCCGGCTCTTCCCGATTTGCCCTGGTGCATTGGCAAATCGGGGTAATAAGGAGTTAATGGCAGCCCATAGCTGCCACTAAATCCTAGATTAATTATGTCAGGCGTCTCCACGAGATACCTTCCATGATTAATCTGTAAGTTACAGTAAATAAACACACACGCGCACACACACACACACACACACACACACACACACCTGAGAAAATTATTTATTAGAAATAAAAAAACACTAACAAATTCCCTGGTTCACCAATTTAATAAGCCCCAAAAAGCCCTCCATGTCTGGCGTAATCCAGGATGGTCCAGCGGCGCTTCCAGCTCTGCTACATGAAGGTGACCGGAGCAGCAGAAGACACCGCCGCTTCTGTCAGCTCCACGCAACAACTGAGGTGAGTAGCGCGATCAGCTGAGCTGTCACTGAGGTTACCTGGATCCAGCGGTGGCCGTGAGTATCCTGAGTGACAGCTCAGCTGATCGTGCTACTCACCTCATTTGCTGCGTGGAGCTGACAGGAGCGGCGATGTCTTCTGCTGTTCCGGTCACCTTCATGCAGCAGAGCTGGAAGCGACGCTGGACCATCCTGGATTACGCGAGACATGGAGGGCTTTTTGGGGCTTATTAAATTGGTGAACCAGGGAATTTGTTAGTGTTTTTTATTCCTAATAATTTTTTCGTGTGTGTGTGTTTATTTACTGTAACTTACAGATTAATCATGGAAGGTATCTCGTGGAGACGCCTGACATGATTAATCTAGGATTTAGTGGCAGCTATGGGCTGCCATTAACTCCTTATTACCCCGATTTGCCAACGCACCAGGGCAAATCGGGAAGAGCCGGGTACAGTTCCAGAACTGTCGCATCTAATGTATGCAGCAATTCTGGGCGGCTGCTGACTGATATTGTTATGCTGGGGGGCTCCCCATAACGTAGAGCTCCCCATCCTGAGAATACCAGCCTTCAGCGGTATGGCTTTTATCTGGCTGGTATAAAAATTGGGGGGACCGCACGCAAGTTTTTTTTAATTATTTATTTCACTGCACAGTATAGACACGCCCACCGGCTGCTGTGATTGGGTGCAGTGAGACACCTGTCACTCAGCGTGGGGGCGTGTCTCACTGCAACCCATCATAGGCGCCTGTGGGTGGGGAAAGCAGGGAATACGAGATTGTTTAATGAGCAGCCGGCTTTCTCAAAATAGTAAAAGCCGCCGGAGCAGTGTGAACACCGTGCAGCGCCGCGCCGGGGATCTGGGATCGGTGAGCATGAGAGAGGAGGGGAAAATGACCGACAGACTGTGAGAGAGGGACAGAGATAGTGACGGACCGACAGAGAGAGAATAGAGACTGAGAGGGAGACACCGACTGACAGAGAATAGTGATTGACAGATATTGTGAGACATCACTGGTTTCCAGTGTTTTAGGAAACATGCGAGAAATGTATTTAGAAAATCTCATGTCACTAGGATGGTGTGAGTGCCATCCCGTGACATCCGATTTTTTTTTTTTTTTTTTTTTTTTCTCAGTCCGATTTGGACTGAGAAAAAAATAGCAGATGAGAGCTGAATCATTCACTAACGTGTCCGATTCCAATGCGAGATTTTCTCGCATTGCTCTACTGCGAGAAACTCGCAAGTGAGAAGCAGCCCTTACACAGAGGAACACGCCCTGTATGTGAGCAGTACCAGAAGCATTTGTGGTAGGCACACCGTGTGTGTAATAGGCCGGAATGAACATGTGCATTCCACAGTGGAATGCACGCTGTGTGTGGGCTGGAAGTGTAGTAGCTGGGCTGTGAGGGCTGGAGATGTAGCGGGTGAGCTATGATGCGTGTGTACCGCTGTTGAATGCACCCGCAGCATCATGTGCTGGGAGAATAACTGTGGGTAGAATACTTACCTGCTGTGGTTGTTTAAAAAGGGGGAAGTATAATGTAGACATGGCACTCTGCAGCACGCCACACAGCAAAAGGCACACAGTGGATGTACCGCCAGCACCAGGCCTTCTACACAGCTTAAGGTATACCTTTTATCCTGTAACCATTCTACAGATGCATATTAAGCACTATTTAGGCTCTGCATCTGTTTCTCATTTTTTTAGTGTATATGTACACCTGGTCATACCACTTGAACCTGTAAAGGCCATATTTACTTTTGTTACCTAGGGTAAGCTCTCAATTATGCATCTCTATTCAGGGGACAGTGTTTACCTGTTGTTCTTACATTTTCCTTTTACCCTTTTATCTTTTTCATCTGCATCCTGTTTCTTCATATTCTTTACCCTTTTTCTTTTTCATCTGCATCCTTTTTTCTTCATACTCTTTCCAGCCTTCTATTTTACCTATTCATTTTGTCCCTTTTCTTTTCCAGTTTTCCTTTTCCCATACTTCCTCACATATTAACCCTCCTAATGTCAGACAGACTAATAACATTTAACGGTTTCTATTTATGTTCCAGGTTTCCTCTACTGATATTTAATGTCACAGGTTTAGTATATTGTATTATGACGTTCTGCTTCATGTCCTATTTTTGTGCCATTGTACCCTGATTCTTTGTACCCAATTACGCTTTAAACTAAATGTACTCTCTATGAGAACAGAACTTGTCATATATTGTAGGGCATTGTATTGTTTAACATCCGTACACAATGTCCAGAGACCTAGTTATTGACTATTTGCTTGTTTGTTTTGCTTTTGTATTTTTTGTTTTTTAGTTTGATGAAGGTCTGAGTTTAAAGACTGAAACGTCACCTACCGTTTTTTTTTCCAAAAATAAGACCTCCCCCAAAAATAAGCCCTAGCAGGGATTTTCAGCATTTTCGAAGAAAGGCTTAAATATAAGCCCTCCCCCGAAAATAAGCCCTAGTCCCGGATCAATAATGAAGTGTCCGTGCAGCTAAAAAAGATAGATACTGCAGGACACTTCATTATAGACAGCGGCACTGGCGATTTACACTCACCCGACACCGAGCAGCAGGACCTGCAGTGATCACACACCCGCACACATCAGCACTAGAGTTGAGCGCGGTTCGAGGTTCTCCAGTTCTAGGCTCGAGTGATTTTGGGGCCTGTTCTAGATCGAACTAGAACTCGAGCTTTTTGCAAAAGCTCGATAGTTCTAGAAACGTTCGAGAACGGTTCTAGCAGCAAAAAAACAGCTAATTCCTAGCTTGGTTTCCGCTGTAATAGTGTAAGTCACTCTGTGAATCACACTATTATGACATTTCAGTGTATAGTGTGCGGGAACAGCGCCTTCAGATCACTGCTGTTTGTATAATGGCGATCGCCATTTTTTTTTTTCCTTGCCTTCCTTCCCTAAGCGCGTGCGTGTAGTGGGGCGGGCCAGCATGTCAGCCAATCCTAGACACACACACAGCTAAGTGGACTTTTAGCCAGAGAAGCAACGGCATGTGTGATAGGATGTCCATGTCACATGTCCCTGCATTATAAAACCGGACATTTTCCTCCAGGACGCCATTATCTCTTCTGCGTCTTTGGTGTCAGACATCACTGTCGCAGCTCCGTCCTGAGTCCTATCGCTGATACAGCTGTATGCGCTCCAAACACAGCGCTGGACAGCTTAGGGAGAGCACTTTCTATCAGTCCTTTTAAGGGCTCAAACCGGTAGGGTCAGAGAGCCATAGGTGACAGGTCCAGAAAACAGAGACAGCGTCTGTGTAGCCAAGGTCAGGGATTTCGTCGCTGCATTTCACCATTAGGAGGGAATAGAAAGGCAGGCTTCCATTCCTCTACCCAGAGCCCCACAATCCTGGCACTGTACCCTCCTGTCCTCTGCACACTCCAACTCTTTTTAACTAAGCCATTATGCTAGCAAACAGTCAGTGTACCTAGTGGCATCCTAAACGTGGCTATTGTACTTTTGTGTAGTCACACTAGTGGAAAGATATTTGCAGCACGTCTGCCTGCATTGCACACTCAAACTTTTTTTAACGAAGCCATTATACTAGCAAACAGTCAGTGTACCTAGTGGCATCATAGAACTGGCTGTTGTATTCCATTAGTGCCCCACTGGTGCAAAGCTATTTCTAGCACCTCTGCATGACACCCTCCTGCTCTGTTTTTAATAAGCTATAATGATAGCAAAAAATACTGCCATTTAGTGGCATCATAGAACTGGCTGTTGTATTCCATTAGTGCCCCACTGGTGCCAAGCTATTTCTAGCACCTCTGCATGACACCCTCCTGCTCTGTTTTTAATAAGCTATAATGATAGCAAAAAATACTGCCATTTAGTGGCATCATAGAACTGGCTGTTGTATTCCATTAGTGCCCCACTGGTGCCAAGCTATTTCTAGCACCTCTGCATGACACCCTCCTGCTCTGTTTTTAATAAGCTATAATGATAGCAAAAAATACTGCCATTTAGTGGCATCATAGAACTGGCTGTTGTATTCCATTAGTGCCCCACTGGTGCCAAGCTATTTCTAGCACCTCTACATGACACCCTCATGCACATTTTGCTACGCTAATGTTATAGCAAACTCAGGGAATTCATTGCTGCATTTGATAATTCGGAGGGATAGAAAGTCAGGCTTCCTTTTAGCTTTTCCTTCTGTTCATAGACAGCATCTCCAAGAGCAATTTCCCCTCCACGTCTAAGTGTGGAGAGGCAGCTAGTGCGCATGCGTGTGCCGATTTACCCCAGCTGCAGCCTAATTACAGTGTTTCGCCTAGTGAGTATGCTCAGCCTGACTGTGCCATTCCTGACGCTAAGTCTTCATTTCGGGATACAGCGCATGCTCCCACACTAAGTGTCAAAAGCCTCTTTGCACAGGTGCTTGCATTCCGTGCCGGGTCTAAGTCCTGTTTTGTGCCTAGACACCATGCTAAAGCTGATAGTCTTTTTTCAGAGACTGTATTTCATGCTACTAAGCATGCTCAGGCACTTACTGCATCAGAGACTAGGTCCGGTAATGAACTCTTTGAACCTGCCCCTGATGTGGGGGTCCCATATAGACCACAGGGCATCAGGTGTCCTCCCAAATGTTTTGCAGAGGCCCACCCCTATGACTTGTCACCGCATTATTGATGGTCAGACGATGACTGGTGAGGTGTTTGGGTCATGGCAGCCATGAGGTCATCATTGAAGTTGCGGTTCCAAATAGGACGCTAGTTATGCCACTCATGACGTGTCACTCTACTTTTGTCTCCAGGAGGTGCATTGTGGTTCACCCTGGTTTGGGGCGGACCCAGGTTATAAAAGGGGCTGGAGCCAACAAGGAGGTGCGCAGTCTTCTATTATGCTCCGAAAGAGCACACCTCCATGTGTTGAACCCATTGCGGCTTTAGGCCAGAGGTAGGCAGGGATAGGGTGTCGATGCAGGCCACCACCACAGTTGGTAACGCAGAACGGTTAAGACCAGCTCCTGTCCTACCAGTCCTGCTTGTGCAGCCCAGTGGCATTAACAGGCCTGCTACTGCTGATGCGCCTGCTGTCCACAGGTGTGCCCCTACGCACACGGTCAGCGTACTCAATGGCCCCTGTGTTGTTAACAGGGAGTTCCTGGGCTGGGTGGGCATGTGGACGCTGTGACGCTAACAGGGCTCCCAGTCTCCAGATCCAAATGGCGTCTAACTCTGTTCAGGCTACTATTAGTTTCATAGCCACACAGCTCTGTATCCTCCACCAAACCTTCCAGTTGCCAACCTCTCCTTTTCCAACTGGGAGCACGGTGGACACTGACTGCTGATGGGGATATATACCTTTCTCTTTCTTTTCTTATTAATTTTCGTTATATAGCGGTAACATAGTATATACCACTTTATCCAAATCTGCCAGTCCCACTGTAACAGATGGTGTTTCTTCAGCAAATGTTACTGTTGCTTAACCACCAAATCCACGGACCAAAACTTTTTTCCCCTTTCCAACACACCTGTTCCCCTTTCCACCAGCATCTGTCCTGTTTCAACTCATTTTGGTATATGACCAAAAGTGCAACTCTGCAGGGACACCGTACTCAACGCCATCTCAGCACAGCAGCCAGCCCTCGGTCCCTCAGATGTGGACAAGTAAAAGACCATTTCCTCCTATCCATGACAAAGCGTTGAGATTCACTCTGTGCAGCACTGGTGTTTAGTGGAAAAGTAGATCTAAGATTGCGTACCACATTCTGCAGATACTCCTGTATACGTGCGTCCATTTCTATGGCAGGAATTATTTTGCCAAATTTTGTCTTGTACCGGGGATCTAACAGTGTGGCAACCCAGTATTCTGGATTACTTTGAATTCGTACAATCCGAGGGTCATGTTGTAGGTAGTGCAGCAAGAAGGCGCTCATGTGTCTTGTGCATCCAGGAGAACCAAGTCCTTGGTGTGTTGGTGGCAGAGAGGTGAGAATCGTGCCTCCTTCCTCTGCCCTCTCCCCACAACCTCGCACAACCGAAATGTGAGCAAGCTCTCACTCATCTGCTGAGTCTTCCATGCCCATCGCCAGTTCGTCCTCCATTTCTTCATGGGCTCCTGCACCTTCCTCAACACTTTTTGCTGATACTATGCGCCCTTGTTAATCCCTCTCCCCCACCATGACTGCCGCATAGGTGCCGCTGACCATCTGGACCTCGTAGATCTTGTTATCCCTTCCGCATATGACTCCTCCTGTACTTCCTCCCCTTCCTCTTGTCCCAACACCTGACTCCGAATAATAATTACAGTGTGCTCCATCATGTAGATGACCAGAATTGTCACGCTGAGAATGACATTGCCAGTGCTAAACATCTTCGTCGACATTTGTAAACTGTGTAGCAGGGTGCATAGGTCCTTGATCTGACACCACTCCAGCAGCGTGATCTGCACCACCTCTGGATCAAGTTATCCCAGGCTATATGTCATAACGTATTGCAGCAGGGTTCGGCGGTGCTGCCACAAACGCTGCAACATGTGCAGATTCAAATTCCTGCGCGTGGGCACATCGCATTTCAGGCGTTTAACCACCAGACCTAAAGACTTCTGTAGCGACGAAAGTTGTTGAGCTGCTGTGTGCGCACGATGGAAGTGAGCACATAGAGAGCGTGCCCGCTGCACAAGGCCATGTAGGCCGTGATGGTGTTTTAAAAATTGCTGGAGAATTAGGTTCAACACGTGAGCCATACAAGGCACGTGTGTCACATTGCCCTGACGATGGCCCGCAGCCAGGTTTGCATCATTGCCGCACACGGCTGTTAAGTCACCAACGGAGTCCGCTCCGTCAATTTGTACTCCGGTCGCCAGGTGACAACGTGTTCCTTTCATGAATAGTGCTGATGATGGGAGAGGAGTCTATGCCAGCGGCGCAGGTGGACGCAGGTTATGCTCACCCACTGGGCTGCATTACCTTGACAGATGCAGAATCTCTGGCTGAATGTAGCTGGTGGGTATCTCACAGATGAAATACCATCATTCAGCTACAACCAATGGGAAGACACCACACCCTTTTTTATGCCCATCCTGTCTGCAGACCACTGCCAGACATAGCTATGAACCTCTGGTTAATTTTACCCCCAGTTCAGTTTTATGATTTTGTGTGCTTGTTACCTGACTACTTTTCCTGCTTGCTGTTTATGTACCTTGTTGGCCGATCCGCATTTCACCTCTGCTTGTTTTCTGATTAAGTCCTGGCCGTCCCATTCTGTTCCTGTTCCTCAATTAATGTTTTGACCCTGCCTGACTACTATTCTCTGGAACTGCATCCTTCCACAGGTATTGATCACCTTGGGCCCTGTGCAATTCCTAATCCCTGTATAGGGGTTAAAGGGTTTCAGGGTTCTAGGGGTCCTGCTTGGTGAGTGGCTTCCTCTAGCCTATCATTTACAGCCCATCTGAGTGTGTGTATCAAGGAAGGCGTTACACCGTGCTCTCTGCAGAAGGCCATGTGGGCCAGGATAGTGCTTTAAAAATTGCTGGACAACCAGGTTCAACACGTGAACCACACAAGGCACGTGTGTCACATTGTCACAGCGAAGGGCCGCACCCATGTTTGCATCATTGTCGCACCCGGCCTTCCCTGGCTGCTGGTTGAGTGGAGACAACCATTGATGAAACTCGGTCTCCAGAGCTAACCGTCCACAACTTCTCAGCGGTGTGACTCACATTTCCCATACATTTCAAAGTAAAACTTTGACCGCCTGATGGCATTGAGCTCTGCTGCCAGCATAGTAAGGAGGTGTGTGGTAGTCCTTGTGCGCAGTTACAAGGAAGGGTGGCCTGACCACACAGGGTTTGCGCCAAGGTGGAGGACCCACACGAGGTTGAAGAGGCAGAAGCAGTGTATTAACTTCTACATACAGAAGAAGGATTGAAACAACTCGTGGGGACGGCAAGACTTGTACAGCAGACCCTTCTCCATCTCTCCCCACAGTAACCCATTGCCCAGTCAGCGACATGTAACGCCCCTGTCCATGCTTACTGGGCCAATTATCTGTGGTGAAATGCACCCTGTCACACAGAGTTTCTCAAGGAATCAGTGATGTTTAGTGCGACATGCTGGTGTAGCGCGTGCACGCCTTTGTTGGAGAAGGAGTGGCGCCTGGGCATCGGCTCTTGGGGCACTGCGATGGGCATAAGGTCTCGAAAATCCTCGGTTAAAAAGGTTGGAAAGGCAGCATTTTGGTAGCCAACAGTTTCCAGATGCTGAAAGTCAACCTCTAAGCCATGTCATGCCCTTCTAAAAGCATGTAAAACACAGCGCGGGGACTCCAACCACAGTCTCCCTCGTTGGCACTAATTGGGCCACACACACCCCACTTGACTGACATCAGTTGATGCCCCTTTTCAAAAAGAAAGATGCTTTGCATGAAGCACTCTCAAAAATACGCGTGCCTTTCCCGTCCCCATGGCTGACCCAGGGGAAGAAAAGTCCTCTGAGAGCCATGTCCACATTGTCAGTGGACAGACACGTGTGCTTATCTGCCAGCAGACCCCAGCAGCACTGAAGACAGGTTCCGAGAGAACGCTGGCTGCAGGACACGACAAGATCCCCAAGGCGTACGTGGCGAGCTCAGGCAATTTATCCAGATTGGAAGCCTAAAATGAGCAGGGCTCAAGTTGCACAATAATGGAATCGATGTTTCCTTGCATATACT